>NC_135815.1:14828438-14849128 GCF_964213995.1 Mustelus asterias | reverse complement strand
GCAATTCCTGGGGTGGGAGTGGGAGGGGGGTGGGGGGGGGGGATTAGAGAGGGAATAGAGGAGAGACATTACAGGGTTAGGCAATTCCTGGGGTGAGAGTGGGAGGGGGGTGGGGGGGGCGGTAGAGAGAGAATAGAGGAGAGACTTACAGGGTTAGGCAATTCCTGGGGCGAGAGTGGGAGAGGGGTGGGGTTAGAGAGAGAATAGAGGAGAGACATTACAGGGTTAGGCAATTCCAGGGGCGGGAGTGGGGTTGGGGGGTGGGGGCGGTTAGAGAGAGTTAGAGGTGAGACATTACAGGGTTAGGCAATTCCTGGGGCGGGAGTGGGAGGTGGGGGAGGCGTTTGAGAGAGATGGAGGTGAGACATTACAGGGTTAGGCAATTCCTGGGGCGAGAGTGGAGAGGGGGGCTTTAGAGAGAGATAGAGGTGAGACATTACAGGCTTAGGCAATTCTGGGGCGGGAGTGGGGGTGGGGGGGGAGGGGGTCAGAGAGAGATAGAGGTGAGACATTACAGGGTTAGGCAATTCCTGGGGGGGGGGGGGGGGGGGGGGGGGGATCAGAGAGAGATAGAGGTGAGACATTACAGGGTTAGGCAATTCCTGGGGGGGGGGGGGGGGGGGGTGGGGTCAGAGAGAGATAGAGGTGAGACATTACAGGGTTAGGCAATTCCTAGGCAGGAGTGGGAGGGTTAAGAAGTCATGTCGGAGGTTGTAAGCTTATCTTCGCTCCAGCCTCCTTTGTCACTGCTGAGGAATTCACAACACAGACAAACAGAGGCAGCATGCAGGAGTAGGCAGACAGGACCTCGAGATGACAGACGTTCCCAGATTCTTGTGGTTTACCAACCTGAACTCATTTCACATCAGGGCTGGCTGTGCAATCGCGAGAGAGTGTGTGTGCGAGTGTTATTGGCAGGGTCCGTACTGCCCTTCCAGTCAACATCATAGCCCCAGCTTCTGTTAGGAAGTACTTGCAGACATCTGGAGGCCACACATTGAAGCAATCTGGCTCCAAGCCAATAAATTAAACCTTTCTTTTGCTAGAACTTTCCTTTTTCTCTTTTTTTTTCAAACAAACAAAAATAAATTGCTTAAAGTTTGCACAAACTTTAATGCTTCCCAAATGTTTGTGAGATGACGACTTAAAACTGGCTTCATGATTGTCCCCGGAAAAGAGAAGTGGGTTCTTGGTGCTCTTGCATCTCAAGATGTCTTACCTCAGTCTCAAAGGACTAATTTTCACTATCAAAATCTTACTCGTGCTTCTGTACGGATTCAACTTGTCCCAGACTGCGGCAGTCTTGAATCAGATAGGATCTTGTAAAATTGCAACTTTGCTTCCATTGTTTAGAAGTGGACATTGTTCCACATGTTTACCACATTGTGTAGCACCATTTTTAGTACCATGTTATACTCTTCACTATTTTCTCCTCTTCACTCACCCACAATAAACCCTTCACACAGTCTTTCTCACATCCAATAACTAAGATCTCCCTTCAGGAGTGGCAAAGTGTCCAGTCTCGATACTGCAGCCATCAGGTGTGGCACAGGCTTGATGGACCAGCTGGCCTTTTCCTGACTTTTACAGAGTCATTATAGTCTGATTCTCCAATGCCACCATCGGGTGGGTTTAATAGTGGGTAGTTTGGGAGGGGGTGGGGGGAGAAATCCCCACCCTATCCCCGCAATCCCACGCAATCCATCTAACCAGCACACCTTTCAGACTGTGGGAGGAAACCGGAGCACCCGGAGGAAATCCACGCAGACACGGGGAGAATGTGCAAACTCCACACAGACGCCCAAGGTCGGAATGGAACCCAGGTCCCTGGCGCTGTGAGGGGGCAGTGCTAACCACGGCTACGCTTAGTTTTCACCCTGGGAGTCTGCCATTGACTCACTGACCCTTTCCTTATGAACACCTTCACACCTCAACCCCCACCGCCCCCCCCCTTCCCCTCCCCCCACCCCTACCACCCCTCTGCATCTGCGTCAGAAAACCGACTCAACACTGTTGGGATGATTCTTGGCTCAGAGTCAGACAGCCTTTTTTCTTACACCTTAACAAATCAGCAAAGGTGTTCAAGGAAAACAAAGAGAAGAAAAAGACACAATTGGCTTTCGGATTTCAGTTTGCAACATGCCCACTTTCCGTACAAACACTACCGTTCCTGAACGGCCTGTCGAAAAATTGAGAGAAGATGCCTGCTTTTGAAACAAAACTCTTTCTTGAACAATTCTTTTATTACATAAGGCATTAATTGCCACTGACTTTGTGACATTTTTTCGATTAATTTCAGGAGCAGCAAAGGCTCGTTCCCACCCTATCTGCCCCTCACAACTCCCCCCCCCCCCCCGTCGTCCGTCTACCTGCTTTTGTATTAGATCAGCAGGTGTCAACTCTTGACTGGCTGTTGGCAGGGTTTGGAGAGTATAACCCCCTGCTGCTTCACAGTGCCAGGGACCCGGGTTCAATTCCAACCCTGGGTGACTCTTATTCCTCGGCTTGCCATTCCATCTCCTATCCTTTGGGAAGCGTCTCTACCCACTGTGCCTTCCTCACAGGCTGACTATGAGCTGCTCACTGAGCAGGAGTCACAACTACCTGGAGGGTGGTGGTGGGGGGGGGGGGGTGGTGGATTGTGGTGATCAGGGCCAGGGTTAGTACTGTTGCCTCACAGCGTCAGGGACCCGGGTTCGACTCCCGGCTTGGGTCACTGTCAGTGCGGAGTCTGCACATTCTCCCCATGTCTGCGTGGGTTTCCTCCGGGTGCTCCGGGTTTCCTCCCGCAGTTCAGAAGACGTGCTGGTTAGGGTGCATTGGCCGTGCTAATTCTCCCTCAGTGTAACCCGAACAGGCGCCGGAGTGTGGCGACTAAGGGATTTTCACAGTGACCTCATTGCAGTGTTAATGTAAGCCTACTTGTGACATTAATAAATGAACTTTATTTTGTTCCAATTATCCAGTGAGAGGACTTGCATTGATAATTCTGCGATTCGTATGAAGGAAAACCATTTTTCCCACGTGGAGAGAGAAAATCATTCATTGCATGGCAGCAGATCTGGACTGCTGACATTTCCCATCTCTGCTCCATGTGGAACATGTCATGATTTACAGTGTGTTTCTCAATTTTCTTCAGCCTTGCTTCCTTATCCTGTGTCCATGTGCAGTGGAGTTTCCCACTCCAATTCCACATCTATCCAGGACATGGTGATTTGTTTCAATAACACACTGTTGACTGTAAGTGAACACGAGTGGTCTGCATTATTGATGCAACGGCTTCCAGTTCAATTCTCAGAGGAAAGCCAAGGTACAGGTTCGGCATAAATACCCAGCGAGAGGGAGTGGTGGTGGTGGGGAGGGAGAGAGGAGAGACTGGTCTGTTTACTCTAGAAGGCAATGCATTCCTAACCCGACAGCGCGCACTACTCAGGGGTCACCATGGGTCAGCTTTTTGTTTGCGAGCGACGCGCAGGCTTTCTGAACTCCCGGTGTCAACAGTCAGGAAGAGATACTCACGGGTGTGGAATTTTCAGGAAATAGCAAGCAAAACAAAACCAGAGCTGCTTCCATCCAGCAGTCGCAGGGCCAGCTCTCCCTCGACCCAGGAGCGCAGAGCCTTGCATTGAACGCTGGCTGTACAACACTGGGGAAGGCGTGAGACCGAACATTGCAAATCAACACAAGAGAAATAAATGGATAGGCAGCCTAAAACTGGCGCGCATAAACTCATCAAATGGCGCTGAGGGTGCAGGCAGCGTGTAAAACACCAAGGGTGAAATTGATAAATCTGTCATGTAGCAGGACAACGGCTAATTTAATGGGGTGACCAATAGTCAGGGAACAGCTGATTCATAAAATAAGCATCTCCGCGTAACCGGGATATAATGATGAAGGAGCAGCGCTCCAAAAGCTCGTGCTTCCAAATAAACCTGTTGGACTTTAACCTGGTGTTGTGAGGCTTCTTACAGAATGTTATGAAGCTTTAAAAGAACATCTCCACGTAACCGGAATATTATGATGAAGGAGCAGCACTCCGAAAGCTCGTGATTCCAAATAAACCTGTTGGGCTTTAACTTGGCGTTGTGAGGCTTCTTACGGAATATTATGCAGCATTAAAGGGGACGGTGATTAATAACTCTCTGTGCAAAAATGCATACGCACCTCGGTTAATGAATCCAAAGGGTAAAATGCGGTCTGCTTGAATCGTGACACGGAGCAATGTTTCGTGGTGTCTTATGTTAAGATAATGGGATGGTTCCTTAGTAAAGGTGCAGTATGGATGGATGGGAGTGGGGATCTTATAGAGACCTATAAGATAATGAAGGGGCTGGATAGGGTAGAGATGGAGAGATTCTTTCCACTTAGAAAGGAAACTAGAACTAGAGGGCACAGCCTCAAAATAAAGGGGGGTCAGTTTAGGACAGAGTTGAGGAGGAACTTCTTCTCTCAGAGGGTGGTGAATCTCTGGAATTCTCTGCCCACTGAAGTGGTGGAGGCTACCTCGTTGAATATGTTTAAATCACGGATAGATGGATTCCTGATCGGTAAGGGAATTAGGCGTTATAAGGATCAGGCGGGTAAGTGGAACTGATCCACTTCAGATCAGCCATGATCTTATTGAATGGCGGGGCAGGCTCGAGGGGCTAGATGGCCTACTCCTGCTCCTATTTCTTATGTTCTTAAGTCAGGAATCTCTGGAGCATTGTTCTGAGCACAAATTAGAAGTAATAATAGGAATTGTTTGAAGATGAGCACAGATTAGTGAAATGTGTATCGTTCTGAGCACTGCACCTTGGAAAGGATATATTGGCCTTGGAAGCTGGCCAGATTCGCCGGAATATTGCCATGGCTCCAAGGATTAGATTGTGTGAGAATACATACATCAGTCTGGTATTCCCTGCAACCAAGAGGTTTCAAACTGATTTGATTGACAGTTTGAGGATTTTTTTTTGTTACAAATCAATAGGTGAGAGAGGGACTTCATTCCACTTTGGAAAACTTAAAATCAGAGCCTGACTACTTAGGAGAGAAGTTAGGAGATGTTTCCCCACAACAGGTTGCAGAATTGTGGAAATCTCTCCCATAAAAAACCAGTAGATGCGAGCTTAATTATCATAGAATCCCGACAGTGTAGAGGGAGACCATCGAGCCTGTACAGATACCAATCCCACCCAGGTCCTATCCCTGTAACCTCATGTATTTACGTTGCTAATCCCCCGACACTAAGGGGCAATTTAGCAAGGCCTGTGCACCTAACCTGCACATCTTTGGACTGTGGGCGGAAACCGGAACACCCGGGCGAAACCCACACGGACACGGGGAGAATTTGCAAACTCATACAGTCACCCATGGCTGGAATTGAATCCAGGTCCATGGCATTGTGAGGCAGCAGTGCTAACCACTGTGCCACCCCGATTTAATGGTATTAAGTCTGAGGACAAGGATACTAGAGGATATATAACAAAGGCCGGTAGATAAAATTAAGATATAAAGCACCTAAGATCTCACTGAATGGCGGCGGAACAGACTGAAGAGCAGTGTTGGGCAACCTACGCTAGTGAGTGGGCTGCATGAGTGGCCCTCCTTCATCCCAGTGGGCCGCAAGATTGAAATTGGGCTTGTTCACTAACCATGACCCCATGAATAAGATTAAATACATTTAATACAAGCTGGGAGCAGGCTCGAGGGGCCAGATGGTCGACTCCTGCTCCTAGTTCTTATGTTCTATTTCATAATGAATAATAGAACTGTCATCAACTTCAGATGGTAAAAGCAAAATAAGTATGTACACTTTGGAAGCAGAGGGAGCACACGGCTCTCACAGTTAACGTTGCGTGCAATCAGCACACACCTCACTTCACTTGTCCTGTGTATCACTTCAGTCGTACCGGTAGGAAAAAGTCTACGCAGACAGCAATCAGCGGAATGTGGCAACCCTGTGCCTGTACAGCGGTCAACACAATGTCTCGTGGACTGCACTCAGAACCCAGAGGGGCCGCATGTGGCCCTCGGACTGCAGGTTGTCCACCACTGTTCAAGGAGCTTAATTCCCTGTCCTTATGATCTCATTCCCAACATGGACATCATAAAATCTGCTTGAAGCGTTCCTTTGACGAATATTCCTGCATCCACCCAACCTCTGAAGCCACCTCCGGCTTTGCACCCTATCTCTTGTGAACGATCATAGAGTCATTGAAGTTTACAGCATGGAAACGGGCCCTTCGGCCCAACTTGTCCATGCCGCCCTTTTTTTTTTAACCACTAAGCTAGTCCCAATTGCCTGCATTTGGCCCACATCCCTCTATACCCATCTTACCCATGTAACCGTCTAAATGCTTTTTAAAAGATAAAATTGTACCCGCCTCTACTACTACCTCTGGCAGCTTGTTCCAGACACTCACCACCCTCTGTGTGAAAGAAATTGCCCCTCTGGACCCTTTTGTATCTCTCCCCTCTCACCTTAAACCTATGCCCTCTAGTTTTAGACTCCC
Organism: Mustelus asterias; assembly: GCF_964213995.1. NCBI lineage: Eukaryota > Metazoa > Chordata > Chondrichthyes > Carcharhiniformes > Triakidae > Mustelus > Mustelus asterias. The sequence continues at coordinate 14,842,634 of NC_135815.1, read as the reverse complement.
CTACCTTTGGGAAAAGATGTTGACTATCTAGCTGATCTATGCCCCTCATTATGTTATAGATCTCTATAAGATCACCCCTAAGTCTGCTCCAGGGAAAAAAGACCTGGTCTATCCAGCCTCTCCTTATAACTCAAACCATCAAGTCCCGGTAGCATCCAAGTAAATCTTTTCTGCACTCTTTCTAGTTTAATAATATCCTTTCTATAATATACAGCGATGTAACTCTCCACCACCAACCCACGTTGCTGCACCCTGTTATCAATGCCAGAGCCTTTAGCGTCTTTAGATCGCCCCTTTGACCCTCACCAAATCTTACTTGCAGGGGAGGCAATGGCCTAGTGGTATTATCACTAGACTAATTAATCCAGAACCTCAGTTAATATTCTGGGGACCCGGGTTCGAATCCCGCCACAGCAGATAGTGGGATTTGAATTCAGTAAAAAATATCTGGAATTAAGAACCTACTGATAACCACGAAACCATTGTCGATTGTTGGAAAAACCCTAAAAACCCTCACTAATCCCTTTAGGGAAGGAAATCTGCCATCTTTACCTTGGCCTCCAGAGCCACAGCAATGTGGTTGACTCTCAACTGCCCTCGGACAACTAGGGACGGGCAATAAATGCTGGCCCAGCCAGCGACGCCCATGTCCCAGGAATGAATTTTTTAAAAATTCATTGTTCCCCACTTCAAGAATCACCTTATGATTCAGCCTAATGTCTCGATGCTTCCTGGGCGCTGCTTTCAATTCTTACCCCCACAACCTCCTCATCCCCACAACCTTCCGTCCAGCCCACTCACCCCACAACCCTGCCACCCCCCCCCCCACCCCCATCCCCCCCCCCCCCCCCCCCCCCCCCCCACCCCCCACCCCCCAGGCCCCCCAACAACAACCTTCCATCCACCCCACCTTGCAAAGCACTCAGGAGTCTGCAGCGGATTTGAGATGCTGGGACTGCTGTCCAAAGAGCAGAAAAGATTAAAGGGGGGGGGGGGGGATTTGAAAGAGGTGTTCAAAATAATGACGGGTTGTGATGGAACAGGTCGGGAGAAAATGTCTCCACCGACAGGAGGCCGAGTAATCAGAGGTCACCGATTGAAAATAATTGACAAAAAGAAAAACCAGAGGAGCGGTGAGCAGAAATACAGCAAGTGGTGAACTGGGATGCACTGATGGAAAGGATAGTGGAAGCAGGTTCAGTCGTGACCGTCAAACAGAAATTGGATAGATATTTGAAAAGAGAAAAAAAAACACTTGCGAGGCCACAGGGAAGAAGCAGAGGAGCGGAAATAATTGGATAGTTCTTTCAGAGGGCCAGTACAGGCCAGGGGGGCTGAATGGCCTAATTTTGTGGCTTTTTGGTTTTATGTAAGTAGTCATTGCCAATGCTTCTTTTTTTTGTTGCGTACTTTAAGTTTATTTATTAGCGTCACAAGCAGGCTTACATTAACACTGCAATGAAGTTACTGTGAAAATCCCCTAGTTGCCACACTCCGGTGCCTGTTCGGGTACACTGAGGGAGAATTTAGCACGGTCAATGCACCCTAACCAGCATGTCTTTTGGACTGTGGGAGGAAACCGGAGCACCCGGAGGAAACCCACGCAGACACGGGGAGAATTTGCAAACTCCACACAGACAGTGACCCAAACTGGGACTCTGGCGCTGTGAGGCAGCAGCGCTCACCACCCTGCCACCCATACTAAACTGAAGAATATCTGCCAAGGGGGCCACAGAATGATGGGACAATACCTTTGGTCTCTCTTATCCCAGACTCTACCCTCCCGTTCTGCTGCATTGCCCATCTCAGCTGGAGTGAGATTACCAGCTGAGGTCAGGTGCCTCCTCAAAGGGTAGAGTCGCCCCATTAAGTGTCTCTGTGCAGCTGGTTGAAGGTGGCTCTAACTGAGGCTGGGGTAAAGATTAACCGTTCTGCTGTAGGGGCTTTGAATTGAGTGGGAAGGAATAGCAGGAGTGGGGTTCATTCTCTTAAATAAGAGAAACCTCACAATCCTACCCCCTTTCTGCCTTGTAGCCTGCTCTCTCCCCCGTCTCACTTTCCTGTGTCTCCGATGACCTCCCTATTTGGGAGCACTGGAGCGTGACAGTGGCGGAGCCGCCAAGGGGATTGATGGATGACAGCGTTCATTTTCCTTCCTGACCCAGACGACCCAGGTCAAGCCTGAGGAAGTTCGTCCTCTGGCAGTTCCTCCCCGAAGTGCACTGAGACGGGAGTTCAGGCTCGGGTTTCCCAGACAGGAGCTCCTATCAGTTCTACCGGCGGAGTGCAAAGACAGCGTCATCAGGCAGACTGTGTTTGTGTCAACATGTTCAAACCAACCCCTCCCTCAGAGAGCGAGGGCCTTCTCTGGATACTCGGTGGGGGCGGGGGTGGGTGTTCAGCTTCAAAGCCTGGCTAAATGCATCACTGGGCAAGACTGAAAGCTAAATTTCCAGCACAGTTTCTCCTGTTCATACTCGCCTTTCAACATGTGATCCTTGGAGCCAGCCTAACGTGTGTGTCTGCGTCTGAGTGAAAGTTGCCACTCATGCCACACCACGAAACAAGAATAGAGCGCTGGCTCTGTCCCACAACATTCCAGATCCTCAATTTAGAAGACAGCAGTCCATGCTGACATGTCAGAAGTGTTGCCGTGTGAGAGTGCAGCACAGTTTGTCTTGATGCGTGCTGAAGGCAGACTCTTCATTATGGTTAATTCTGTAAGAACATGCTTCCCGAAAGGACATGTATGGCCAGTAGAGTTAGCAGATATGCATTCCCTTCCTGCCACGTGTTATAAATCCTCGGAGGCAGAAGTCCCTTCACCAAAATCCCTTTATTTACAAGTCTGACAACAGCGTACAGAGTGTTTTCAGTCAGCAGTCTACACTCGGAGTCCCAGAGGAACTGACACGCCTGACTAAGTACAAATCACGAGGCCTGATTGGCCCATCAATTTGGTCCTTAATCAGTGGCATCGTTTAGTGTTCACATTCTAACAGGCCCACCTCAGTTGCCTGATTAAAGTCGTTACATGTGTCATTTTTTTAAAACAACAATCACTTCATGTTTTTTTTTGCTTTCTTTGCTGTCCGTCACCACCCGGGGGCTAAACCAGTGATGGGGCATTTGTTAGATCCACCTGAGATTGCCCAGTGCCTACCTCGGGATTATGACTTTGTCACTTGGTTTTCTGCTTCTCGCAACCATATTCAAACAAAAGAAAGTTTTGCATTTATACAGCGCCTATCACAACCCCAGGACTGTCCGTGAAGCCCTTTTGAAGTGCAGACACCGTCTTAATGTAGGAAGCACAGCAGCCAATTTGAACACAGCAAGCTCCCACTAACAGCAATGTGACAATGACCAATTAATCGGCCTTTTGTGATGACAGCTGAAGAATAAATATTGGCCTGGACACTGGGGAGAGGTCCCCTGCTCTCTTTCAGAATACTGCCCTGGACAGCCCACCTGACAGTGTAACACCTCCTTGGTACTGCATTGGAGTGTTCGCCTTGGGTGGGAACATCCCACCCAGGCCCTCCCCTTTGAGCTGCCCCATCCCCATAACCCAGCACATTTACCACGGCCAACCCACCTAACCTGCACATCTTTGGAGTGTGGGGGGAAACCGGAGCACCCGGAGGAAACCCACGTAGACACGGGGAGAACGTGCAGACTCCGCACAGACAGTCACCCAAGCCGGGAATTGAATCCGGGTCCCTGGTGCTGGGAGGCAGCAGTGCCAACCACCGTGCCACCCAATCCTGGTATGGTATTTGCCCTCTGCCCAAAGGCAGGCCCGAGGCTCACTCTCACCCCAAGCTGTTTCTGTCCGCAGTGGTTTCTAATCATCTCCCGCAATAGGGCTGGAGGCAAGGGGGAAAATCCCAAATCTATCTCCGCTGGATCGGGAATCAAGACCACACTGTTGGCATTACTTGGAACCACACCCTAACTACCTAGCCAATGGAGCTAACCAACCGTCTTTGGAAGCAAACATCCTTGGATGTTAGGCGAGGACCGGGTCTGTGATGCTTCATATGGCTGAATAGCATTGGTGATCAGAGCTTTCCCTTTCCTCCTCCAATTTTGTCATTTTCTTACAGTCAGCTGTATTCTTCTCTCAAGGCCAAGGTTTCTTTGCTTTCTTCATCATTTATGAGTTACTGCTTGTTGTGCAGCTTATCCCCAAGGCCAATGGTCTTGAGGCACGTGTGTACGGAAGTGCTTTGAAGCTCTGTCTTTCAGCACCACCATTCTGAATAACTGCATAACACCGTAGGTGCTTTGGATCCATGTGTTTATCCAACAGAAAGTACTCTTCAATCGTAGGCAATAAAATGAAACAAAACTTACTTCAACAGATAAATCTAAAGAAAAAGGCTTAATAAAGAAACTTCATTACTCCAACATTTGAGGCCTCACCCTGGGCCATTCCAAGCTCCCCACAATTCCCAACAGATTCCGACTCATACTGAATCAGCTGGTCAGCTGACCACCACATCATTCTATCATTGGCTACATAGTCTACTGGGTCAACTGACCCTTACAGCTTGTTACCATAGGTCAACCTACAACAGATCCAATGTTGTAATTGGTCACAGTCCAACACCGTGCTCCCAGATCCAGCAGCAAACATTGACCACACAATCACTGTCCCTCCTGTGTCAGTGAGATGTTACTGGTGTAGCCTCGGGTAAAGCAACAGTTCCCGCAGAAAGTTGAAAGGACTTTAGTTGCAGCAATCATTGAAATATGAAGATGAGACAGACTGAATAATGGGTTTTTATTAGGGCGGAAGGACTGCCTCCGAGTTTGTTTTGTCTCTTTTCTAACACAGAGTCTTTCACAGTATTTCCAACAGGAATAATGATTGTTGACTGAGTGCTGCAGTAGTTCACTGCCTAGGGACAAGAAACTTCAGTCAAATTGAGATAAACCAAGCAATAATTGCTGAAACGAACACACTCTCCCTGTTCCCCCAACTTTCTGCTGTCACTGTCTCAATTTCTTTCTCGTGTTTCTCCCATGTTCTGCTACAAGTGTACATGTCCATCCGTTTCTCTACACAGCACAGTGGCACAGTGGTTAGCACTGCTGCTTCGCAGCGCCAGGGACCCGGGTTCGATTCCGGCCTCTGTGGTCTGTCTGTGTGGAGCCTGCACATTCTCCCCATGTCTGCGTGGGTTTCCTCCGGGTGCTCCGGTTTTCTCCCACAGTCCAAAAGACGTGCTGGTTAGGTGGATTGGCCATGCTAAATTCTCCTTCAGTGTACCTGAACAGGCCCCGGAGTGTGGCGACTTGGAGATTTTCACTGTAACTTCATTGCAGTGTTAATGTAAGATAACTTGTGACACTAATAAATAAACTTGTTGCCTCTGGAGAAAGCTGGGCACAAACGGCTCTTTGAGAACCAGCCCCCTGGTCCGAATGTAAAGGTGGGAGAATGATGCACAAAGTGCCCCTTGCCAGAAATGGAAATGAAGTTATCATAGGATTATAGAATCCTACAGTGCAGAAGGAGACCATTCGGCCCATCGAGACTGCACTGACAACATTCCCACCCAGGCCCTATCCCTATAACCCCATGTATTTACCCTGACACTAAGGGGCAATTTAGCATGGCCAATCCACCCAACCTGCACATCTTTTGGACTGTGGGAGGAAACCAGAGCCCCCGGAGGGAAACCCACGCAGACATGGGGAGAATGTGCAAACTCCACACAGACAGTGACCCGAGGCCAGAATTGAACCCGGGTCCCTGGCGCTGTGGGGCAGCAGTGCTGACCACTGTGCCACACACTGTGCGAGTGAAGTTCGATCACAGCTACAAATTTATCTTCATCTGAACTCATTGTCGCTGACCTCAGGAGATATTGGGATTGAAGGACAAAGGGGAGGCTATTCTTCATCACCCAGATTAGAGAAATGTTGTCAGCTGCTTATGGAAGCTGACTGCTCTGAGTTGTCAATGTGAAACACCTGCTCACCTTCACATTCTGCCCTGAAACCGGTGGACAAACTAATCGTCGGGTTTCTGTTTTGTGGCTGGGATGAGTTGTCGAGTTTATCTGGCTTCGGGTATTCCACAGGTGATGGAGAAATTCCACCTCAATCCTCAATTTAATTGACTAAATAACGACCAACTTAAATGATAATGACGCATCACCAGCCCCCCCCCCCCCCCCCCACCCCCATCCCTACCCCCACTCCCACCGTCACCACTCTGTAAATATCTGACACTGCCCACTCATGAGTCAGTGGGTACATGCATTGTGTGGCAGTGACAAAGTATGATACAGAGTGCAGATTTTCAGTGCTCAGTCCAGGGTTTGTGCTAAGCTAGCTGATTTCATTTCAGACAGTAAGAGTTACAACTGGTCTAAGAAATCTCCCCGGGCTCGGGAAACAAGGTGGTTAAATATTCAGTTAAAGCTTAGTAAGAAGTCTCACAACACCAGGTTAAAGTCCAACAGGTTTATTTGGTATCACGAGCTTTCGGAGCGCTGCTCCTTCATCACTCACCTGATGAAGGAGCGGCGCTCCGAAAGCTCGTACTACCAAATAAACCTGTTGGACTTTAACCTGCTGTTGTGAGACTTCTTACTGTGCCCATCCCAGTCCAATGCCGGCATCTCCACATCTCAGTTAAAGCTTGTAATTGCTATCCACCAAGTATTCGTTCTTGTGATGTGAGCATATGTTACCCATCCCCAGTTGCCCCAGAGAAGGTGGCGGTGAGCTGCCCTCTTCACCCACTGTAGTCTATGTGGGGTAGGTACACTCAGTGCTGTTGGGAAGAAAGGTCTCGATTTTGACCCATCAACAGGAATGGCGATTTAGCTCCAAATCTAGATGGTGAGTGGCTTGGAGGGGAACTTACAGGTGGTAGTGTTTCCATGCATCTGCAGCCCTTGTCCTTCTAGACAGTAGTGGTCATGGGTGTGTAAGGTGCTATTGAAGGAATATTTGTGAGCTGCTGCAGTCCATATTATCAATGGTACCCCCTGCTGCCGCTTGGCACCAGCAGGGGATGGAGTGAATGTTTAAGGTGTGGATGGGGTGCCAATTAAGTAGGCTGCTATGTCATGATGGTGTTGCACATTGGACAGTTGATGCTAGGAAGCACGGAGGATTAAAACTAACGGAACTTTATTTCAACACTCCACTACACTTCATTCTGGCAGTTTCCCCCGCTCACGACCTGTGACGTCACTACTGGTGAATACTTGAATATATTAATACTCTGCGCAGCGTGCAGCTACCAAGAATCAATATTCATACATGAAAGATGGTGTTGAGCTTCTCGACTGTTGTTGGAGCTGCACTCATCCAGGCAAGTGGAGAGTATCCCATGACACTCCTGACTTGTGCCTTGTAGATGGTGGACAGGCTTTAGAGAGTTCGGGGATGAATTACTCCCTGCAGAATTCCCAGCCTCTGACCTGCTCTTGTATTTTATATGATGTGTCCAGTTGAGTATCTAGTCAATGGTAACATCCCAGATTTTGATGGAGATACAATGATGGTAATGTCATTGAAAGTCAAGGAGAGATGATTGGGTTCTCTCTTATTGGAGATGTTTGTTGCTCGGTACCTGTGTGATGTGAATATCACATGCCACCTATCAGCCCAAGTTTGAATGTTGTCCAGGTCTTACTGCATGTTGGCACGGGCTGCTTCAGCATCTGAGGAGTCGCGAATGGTGCTGAACATTGTGCAATCATCAGTGAACATCCCCAATTCTGACTTTATGTTGGAGGAAAGATCATTGATGAAGCAACTGAAGATGGTTGGGCGTTGGAAGCTACCCTGAGGAACTCCTGCAGTGATGAACTGGGACTGAGATAGCTGACCTCCAAAAACCATGACCATCTTCCTTTGCCCGAGGTATGGCTCCAACCAGTGGAGAGTTTTCCCCTGATTCCCACCTACACATGGGGGTTAGCCAAAGTGAGGACAATTAGTTGGCTCAATTGTGCCAGCTGAATAGAGCCTCCGACCTGCACCGACCTTCAGGCCTAGGATTTTCTGAGCATCGATAGTTAATTGTCGGAAAATCCAGGCTGGTTCTTTAAAGATGGGCAGTTGTGGATGAAGTTTGAGACAGAGACAGAGAATAAGAGAGAGCAGTTAGTGACGCATGGAAACTTATCAAGAAAAGAAAGGGAAGAAAAGAATGTAACACGACTACAACCAATAGCAGGAGTGGGAAACTGGATTACAAAGCATTTACAGCAGGGAAACAGGCCATTCAGCCCATCACGTTCATACCGTGTTTGCGCTCCGTGCGAGCTTCCTCCCACCATCAACATATCTGTCTATTACTTTCTCCCTCATTTGTTTATCCAGCTTGCCCTGAAATCCAGCTCTGATGTTACTGAGTCTAACGGGAACTCTTTTTTTGATGCTGTTGTCCTTGCAGAGACAAAGCCCACCTGCATCTTCAACGGCATGGAATATTACGACGGGAATATGTTCCGGATGGATGCGTGCCGCTTCTGCAGGTGTCAAGGGGGCGTCTCTATTTGTTTCTCGGCGCAGTGCGGTGAGTTGCACTGTGACAGGTACTACGTGCCGGAGGGAGAGTGCTGCCCAGTGTGTGAAGGTAAACCTTTCTGCTTTGACATCCTACTCTGCATGAAGGGAAACCGAGAGGGGGGGGGGGGGGGGGGGGCGGCGGCGGGGGGGGTGGTGGTGATACATTTTTGTCTTCGCCATCAGCGGAGGCATGGTCATTGATAATTTTTACGGCAGAGGCAGAGGTAGATCAAGGAGTCCCTGGGTGGGATTGTGGTCGGTACAGACTCGATGGGCCGAATGGTCTCCTTCTATAGATCAGCTAGAAAGGTTAGCGGGGCTGGGCAGAATTTGGAGTTGAGGCCACAATCAGATCAACCATGACCTTATTGACTGGCGGAGCAGGCTCGAGAGGCAGAAGGGCCTACTCCTGCCCCCATTTCCGTATGAGTGTACTGGCAGCAATGTGATAATCAGTGTGTAATCTTTTTTAATTATATTGTTTGAGGGATAACCCAAGACCAGGATTCTGGACAGAACTTCCCTACTCTTCCTTTAATATTAAGAACCTTACTGTTCACCCGAGAGGGTATAATGTCTCATCTGAAAGACAGCACCTCCAACAGTACAGCACCTCCAACAGTACAGCACACCCTCGGTAGTTCATAAGTTCATAAGATATAGGAGCAGAATTAGGCCATAGACTCTGGCCTGGCTTGTTTCAGCACAGTACAGTACAGCCTCTAATTCTATGTTGGAAAAACAGTCAGCCACTACGGTTACAATGAATTCTGGTAGAAAATACATCCGTGAGCATCAGGTAAGAGAGGCGACAGACTGAGCCTTGCTCACACACTCTGCTCAAGTAACCTGCTGCTACTGGCCAGTAGATCAATGGTCACCTGAATGTAAAAAAAACAAAGAGCCGCAGTAAAACTATACTGCAATATCAGACCGTCACCTCGGGACAGATAAAAGCGGATGAAGAGGCCTCTATTGATTCAGATTGGCACAGTCAGGCCCCCTATACGTCCAGTCGTAACTATTGACATTAGCTCATCCCTCAGCCATTGGCAGCTTTTTATTCAGGCACAAGAGATTGTTAAAGCGGCCCATTAGGCTGCACTGGACCAGATCTATTACATGGCAGTAACAGGATTTTGTTCTCTGCTCTGGTGCACTTCATTTATTTAAAGGGATGCCGGAGTTTCCAGGCTGCTTCTGTTTAACGCACCGAACCAGCACCTGATTCCCAGCTAATTTCACCCTCACAGGGAGGAGTAAACACTCCTGCTTACAGAAAGCAGGTCTTTACCGCTTTGTTTTCCGGCCGCGCTCGCCCCAAGGCCGGGGAAATCCCGCCCGAGGCCAGCCGGACCTTTGCATGACCCGTGTCCCGCCCGCTACCATTCCCGTGACGGGCGGGACGGGGAAACTCTGCCGATGTGTCTGTGGACAGTGCAGTACCGTAAGCAACGTTGTGGCCCGCTCTCTCTGAATATTGTGCTGTTGTACAAGAGAGGTCCCCGGATATATCGGTCTCCATTAGGCAGCGCTGTACCATAAACAAGTTGATGGATCAGTTTCAATACAGTAAGAGTTTTAACAACACCAGGTTAAAGACCTTTAACCTGGTGTTGTTAAAACTCTTTCTGTGTTTACCCCAGTCCAACGCCGGCATCTCCACATCAGTTTCAATATGCAGGGGGTGATTCTCCCATCCCACTGCGCTGCTTTAGTAGCACAGCGGGCCAGGAGACTCGAGCGGAGGCCGTTTCGCACACTTCCCACTGGACGCCACGGACTCTACGCGTCTCCGGCAGCCGAATTTCCAGCGCCATCAGCTCCATGCCGATTTCTGGCGCGGAGCTGCATAATTTCTGCAAATACGCACCTCCATCTCCTTTAATGAACAGGCCCAGGACTGAAATCTCCAGGCCCGTTAGCTTCTCCACCTCATTTTGAAACTCCCGCTGAAAAACCAGCGTGGTTTACTCCAGTTTTTACGCGAATTCGACGCTTAGAATTTCTTTGGGAGAATCACCCCCCACTGTGCTTTATTATAAAGGAGGCTTTGTACCTGTCTCTGTATACACTGCTATATTATAAAGAGGACATAGACAGTTGTGTCTTATAGAGGAGTTGATGGACCAGTCTTTATAGACAACGCTGTACAATATTACTCTGGAGCAATGATCCTGGTGAAGCTTGGTCAGTGTGGCGTACAGGAGCACAGGCTGTTTTGTATCCCTGATGGTGAACTAAAACTTGCCACTTCCATATTGCTGTGCACATCCTGAAATGTCCCAGGGTTCCTTACACACACTTGGCAGAATCTGAGCAGGGAGAAGGACAAATGGCAAGTTGAATTCAGCAAATTAATATCCGAACATAGAGTCTTTTTCTTGAATTGTAATAATACACGTTCAAAAGACGTGCTGGTTAGGTGCATTGGCCATGCTAAATTCGCCCTCGGTGTACCCGAACTGGAGTGTGGTGACTAGGGGATTTTCACAGTAACTTCATCGCAGGGTTAATGTAAGCCTACTTGTGACTAATAAATAAACTTTACTGAATACTGTAGCCATCAGTAGAGTGTGGCTCTCTTCCACAGCTGGTGCCCGTGTTTGCCTGCATCCGTGTCTCACAGACATGTTTGTGTGTTTTGCATATACATCTATCTCATGGTGCATCCCCTATGTGTCTCCTCCGCGAGTCATGTCTGTCTATGTACCCGCCTGTCGCTGATGTGTGCAAATCTCTCACGCGTGTTTTGCCCGTTTCTCCTGCGTGTCTTTCCCCATCCGGCGTGCCTGCCTGTCTCTCCCTTCTGTTTGTCTCAGCCTATATCTGCCTTCACTCCGAGAACGATCGCAGCCCGTTCATTGTGTTGTAATTTCCACCAACAGATCCGATCTACCCTATCCACAATCCTGCCGGGTGTTATGCCAACGGGCAGATCCGTGCACATGGTGACAGGTGGCGTGAGGACGACTGCACCTTTTGCCAGTGTATTAATGGCGAGCCCCACTGTATGGCCACAGCCTGTGGTCAGAGCTGCCTGAACCCGGTGAAGATACCCGGAGAGTGCTGCCCCGTCTGCGAAGGTAGGGAACATTTACACGTGTTCATTCACAACAAGTCGCGGCCCGGATTGAAACGGAAAATTGTGGTTCGGGTTTGTGGGCAGCACGATGGCATAGTGGTCAGCACTGCTGCCTCACAGCACCAGGAACCTGGCTTGTATCACTGTCTGTGTGGAGTCTGCACATTCTCCCCGTGTCTGCGTGGGTTTCCTTTTCGGTGCCCCGGTTTCCTCCCACACTCCAAAGATGTGCAGGTCAGGTGGATTGCGGGAAATTGCCCCTTGGTGTCAGGGAGACGAGCTAGGCTAAATGAATGGGGTTACGGGAATCGGGCCAGGGTGGGATTGTGCAGACTCGATGGGTCGAATGGCCTCCTTCTCCTTTGTAGGGATTCTATGATTCTATGACAGCAATTTAGTGAGGGGCAGTAAAAGATGCTAATTCATAATATTGTGTAGAATTAATATTCTACTTCTCCAGTAGAGTTAATGATAATTATTTCTGGAAACCAAAATGCTTTTCGTCAGATACTTAAGCTTGGAATCAGGCTTCATGGCTTTTTATGATGATGATGAGCCTCCCATGCCAGTGCCTGCTGCCAGTCAGGCTCTCTCAATACAAGAGGCACAGATTGTACACTGTCAGCGGACTCCAGCTCCGTCCCCCCCGACGGTTCCTTGGCTGCGCAGCGTGGCTGAGAGAGGGAGTGACCATGCGGGAAATGCTGACTTCCCTTTTGTACCGGCTCTTCCATCAGAGGCAGGAGGTGTGACAGCAAAGGGAAGCTGGGACACCGGAGATTCTCAGTCTGCTCAGTGTGTGAGTGTGAAACCCCTCAAGCTGATGCTTCCCTGCAGCACCTGCTACCCCCGAGGTGCAGGGAATGACCTTCTCTGAAACTGAACTCCAGCTGTGGCGTATTGTCCCCTGGTGACAATGTTAAAAAAACATCTGTCAGCTTCCTCCAACCCCGACTTCGACCTGGGGCCTGACCGCTAGCATTGTCTCTTTTTTTTAATTCACGCATGGAACATGGAAAAGTGAATCGTGTGGAGGGCGTAGAAGGTCTGCAGAGATATTTGGACAGGCTGAGTGAGTGGGCGAGGATCTGGCAGATGGAGTATAACGTTGACAAGTGCGAGGTTATTCACTTTGGAAGAAATAATAGCAAATTGGATTATTATCTAAATGGAAAGAAATTACAACATGCTACTGTGCAAAGGGACCTGGGGGTCCTTGTGCATGAGACGCAAAAACCCAGTCTGCAGGTGCAGCAGGTGATCAAGAAGGCAAATGGGATGTTGGCCTATATCGCAAGGGGGATAGAATATAAAAGCAGAGATGTCTTGCTGCATCTGTACAGGGCATTGGTGAGGCTGCAGCTGGAATACTGTGTGCAGTATTGGTCCCCTTATTTGCGGAAGGATATATTGGCCTTGGAGGGAGTGCAGAGAAGGTTCACCAGGTTGATAGCAGAGATGAGGGGTGTTGATTATGAGGAGAGACTGAGCAGATTGGGTTTGTATTCGTTGGAATTTAGAAGGCTGAGGGGGGAACTTATAGAGAGCTATAAGATAATGAAGGGGCTGGATAGGGTAGAGGTGGAGAGATTCTTTCCACTTAGAAAGGAAACTAGAACTAGAGGGCACAGCCTCAAAATAAAGGGGGGTCGGTTTAGGACAGAGTTGAGGAGGAACTTCTTCTCTCAGAGAGTGGTGAATCTCTGGAATTCTCAGCCCACTGAAGTGGTGGAGGCTACCTCGTTGACTATGTTTAAATCACGGATAGATGGATTCCTGATCGGTAAGGGAATTAAGGGTTATGGGGATCAGGCGGGTAAGTGGAACTGATCCACTTCAGATCAGCCATGATCTTATTGAATGGCGGGGCAGGCTCGAGGGGCTAGATGGCCTACTCCTGCTCCTATTTCTTATGTTCTTATGTCGCTGGCTGGCCAGCATTTATTGCCCATCCCTAGTTGCCCTTGGAGGGCAGTTCAGAGTGAACCACCATTGCTGTGGCTCTGCAGCCACATGTAGGCCAGACCAGGAAAGGACGGCAGATTTCCTTCCCTAAAGGACATTAGTGAACCAGAGAGGTTTTTCTGACAATCGACAAAGGTTTCATGATCATCAGTAGATTTTTAATTCCATATCATAGAATCCCTACAGTGCAGAAGGAGGCCATTCAGCCCATCGAGTCTGCACCAACCACAATCCCACCAGGCCCTATCCCCATAACCCCACATATTTACCCTGCTAATCCCCCTGACACTAGGGTCAATTTAGAATGGCCAATCAACTTAACCCGCACATCTTTGGATATATTTTTTATTATTTTATTTGCATATATTTTTTATTATTGAATTCAAATTCCACCGTCTGCCATGGCGGGATTCGAACCCGGGTCCCCAGAACGTTAGCTGAGTTTCTGGATTAATCATAGAATCCCGACAGTGCAGAAGGAGGCCATTCGGCCCATCGAGTCTGCACCAACCACAATCCCACCCAGGCCCTATCCCCATAACCCCACATATTTACCCTGCTAATCCCCCTGACACTAAGGGGCAATTTAGCACGGCCAATCA